>NC_137219.1:15700344-15710344 GCF_949987685.1 Ammodytes marinus | reverse complement strand
GTGAGGTAGGGGCGTGGGGAGGGGGTAAAAAAAGAAAATTTGACAAAGGAAAAGAGATGAAAAAGGGTGTGTGTGTGTGTGTGTGTGTATGAGGGATAGAGAGAGAGAGAGAGATAGAGAGGGAGAGAGAGAGAGAGAGAGAGAGAGAGAGAGAGAGAGAGAGAGAGAGAGAGAGAGAGAGATGGTGGCCCACTCTTCATTTCTGTGCCACAAGCTCTCCTGGGCATTTGCGTGCTCCGTTTTCAACCTAAGTGTAATTTGAGCCCTGGGTTGATACAAAGTGTATGCAGCAGCTCTGTTCAAACCCAATCACTCACCCTGACGTGTAATCCTTTCCTTCGCCATCATCAACGTTGCTTTGGGAATAATGAAACACACTTAAGCAATGCACAGCAGTCATACAGCTGCGAAGCACGGCAGCATCTTGATGAGATGCCTCGTAACTCTAATGAAAGGTGTTTTGACCTGTCAATGGAGGTAAATGATTGCCTCGCTACTGTATCTGTGGGAAATGTATTGATGGCAAATAACTGGGCAAACTGGATGATTTGCATGGGAAATGAGGAGCAAGTTGCTTTTAAAAAACACGCCACCTGGCAACCCCACGCGCTGCACACTTGATCTGATTTTGAGTGTGGGCCTCCAGATCCTCCATTATTCTTTTCCTTTCGTCTTCAAGTCATCTTGTCTCATGGTCTTGTGACGCGCCATTGTTTCCACAAAGAGGATTATTACAATTAATTGGTTAGCGAGACATTATTTCGAAAAGGGAAATTGGCTCTTATAATTATATAGAGAAGGGAATACTTGAACTCCCTGGAATATCAGCTTCCTGAAATAATGGAGCTACAGCCCCATCACGTCTCAATTGATCCTCTGGGGACAATGCATCAAGTAGGCCTAGCATGTTGAGATATACTGTAAGTATTAGCATGTTGAGATATACTGTATCAGTCTGGTCCTAACCTTTTTTTACGCGGGCGAAAAACGCTCTGATGTTAATCTATGCCGTTGTCCCCAACAGCCCCATGAGGTGAAAGCGTCAGTTGCTCGGCACGCGAGTAAACGCGACCTGAAGCTTTTTTTGTTTAGCGCTTCGATCCTATTTTTCCTACGACACGGGCGTAAACGTCAGGTTGATGGCTAATAAAAAGGTACTGAACACATACAGTATCTACATTTTGCAACCTAGTATTCATTATTTCAGACCTCATCAGTTTAGGGCAACTACAGTTCACTATATGTTAGGGTTTGATCATTGTAATTTAAACTTTGATCATATTTTTATTTTATTTTCTGACCCACTGATGGCATGTTTTCTACTTTATTGCAGTTTATTGCAGCAGTGTTGATGTAAAAATTGATAAGGAATATTCACACAAGAAAAACTGCTCTCAGCACAGAAAGTTTGGCTGCTGTCTGTCTACGCTTTGAAACGCGCTGAAAAAACGGGACAGGTAGGGACAGTCATGCGTTCACGTGTGGACATCAATTTCGACGGACTCGCAAGATGCTTTTGGTGGGTTTTATATCGATATTGGGGGTCGCCATCTTTTTGAGTTTTCTACTTATCCTTTGAATTATGTCAACATTTACTTGATAGATTGGTAGAGACATTTTTGATTTATTCAAATTTATAGTTTCCAGATGAAGTATCCTTTTGCGCTTTGGCGATCGCCTCACTTTTCCTTTAGCCATAATGTTGACCTTTGTGGTTTTTAGTGAAATGCCTCAATAAAAGGTGGATGTGTTCATTGTGTTGCAATGGATCTTTGTCAACAAATTCTTGCTCCCCACAGAATTTCCTCAAGCACAAGTAATCATCTGGTTTAACTTTTCATTTGTCCATTATTTCTGTTAAAGCTGGGGTATGTGATTTCTGATTGGTCAAAGTTAACATGAGCTGTACACTTTGACCAATCAGAGCGAGGCTCCGATTCTCTGTTCTTATTGGCTGTTGGGACTGTCCATTCACTTTGGCATGACTTTGTTGGTGTAGAGCGTGTCAGGGAGGGACCATAGGGGAAGGACTAAAGAGAACAAGTGGAGCGGTTGAGGTATTTGGATTAGAATCTCTATCCCAACTGACATTTTCTCCCCAAATCCTCCACCCCAGCTTTAATTATCAAGTAAGCTACCTGCAAAACTAACATCACCCAAAGTTGTGTTTGTTGCTAATAAGCAAACGTTAGCATGGTAACGCACTTAAATTAGATGGTAAAGCTTAAAAATATACTTTATATCAGCCTTAAACAAGACCCAACCACAACGAGTTCTGCCAGCATCCAATGCGGAAGTCACAAAAATCGCAGTGAACCAAGTGGCCACTAGGGGCAGGTTTCAAAACAGAGCAATTTCTCATTGAATCCCATGTTAAATATGCCGTTCTCACAGCATTATTAAACCTATTTAAGGCCTAGTACAAAAAAACATTCTAGTCTGTACACTGGCCTGAATTTTTTTTCTAGCAGGCTATTTTTATTCTATTGGAGGTTCAAATGTATGAATAATTAGGGGCGCCGTCTCTTGAG
Organism: Ammodytes marinus; assembly: GCF_949987685.1. NCBI lineage: Eukaryota > Metazoa > Chordata > Actinopteri > Uranoscopiformes > Ammodytidae > Ammodytes > Ammodytes marinus. The sequence goes on along the minus strand of NC_137219.1, from coordinate 15,707,813 downwards.
TGACAGCTAGCCGCCCATTGGCCCACACTTCGCCTCGGAGGTATATGTCAGCTAGATGGGCGTATCTCCCTCCACCAAACGTCACATCAATGCCCTTTTTTGGTAAGAGGATGAGGCGGAGTAAAAATCAGACAAGATCGCATAGGCCAAGACGATTGGATGCAGTTGGAATAACTGAGGTCAGCCCGGATGCTATATCCATTTTACATACTATTGCCTCGTTTCCACCGAGTAGAGCGGCTCGGTTCGGTCCGGGTAGTATGGCTTTTCATTTGCCAAAAGTTGGGTAGGGTACGGTTTAAGCGCACCTAACCGCTCTGAGCCGCTCCTAATTTCGGTACTCCTCCGTTGGGGTACCAGCCGCCTGAAAGGGTGCCGAAAAGGCAGAGCTACACATGCCGTCCGTTTATTGGTCGAAAGAGTCATTTACTCCATGTGTAGTCACCTCGGCAAGAGTGAGGAGAGTCTTGTGTTTTGGCGAAAATGTGAGCACAGCACTGTTTATTGTGTGGTGTTTTTCCTCGTCAATACATTAATCAGTTGGTTACACTGTGTCCCACTGCTAGTCACGTAGCTGCCGCAGCCAGCACTGTTCGCTCACTGTCTCTATGAGTTGCACCGAGCCGTCTCTGTGCGTTTACGCCATAGACAGTATAGTAAATAAACGCTCACAACAACACGGGGGGAATAAATAAAGAAGCGGCTGGTTTGACCAAGCAAAAATGAGAGACCGCTGGCTTGACCACAGTTGTTCCACAGCCCGATAGTTTGACCCATATTCTGGCGGCGGCTATCGTAGTCCAGCCTAAACCCGGCCCTACCAGTAAGGGTAGGGTTGGCGGTGGAAACACCACGAGATTCTTAAAAGTGAGCTGTCCCGCTCTGAGCCGCTCCAACCCGACCCGCTCTACTCGGTGAAAACGAGGCATATCTCTGGCCTTAAAAGCATTGCAAATGTGTGAGCATACTGATTTTTAGCAACCTCACAAAGCTACAAGCATGTACTCTTGTTTAAAAGTGGTTAGCTTAGACATAAAAGCGTGTAGCCTATGGCTGGATGTGATGCATGACCACAAAATAATCACAGAGTTCAGGGAGTATTTAATTCATTGATCCTTTACCTTTTTGAAAATCAAAACATAAGTTACACAGATATTGGTGATTGAACGATCAGAGATATGAATGTACACCATTGCAAAATGATATATTTCACACCATAAATAATCATAGCACAGAAGCAGGAAATCAATTACCTGCCCCTGTCTGCAAGTTATCATCAAGGGACCAATTCTGACACATTGATGATCATTAAAACACATACCCGCTTAGTTACCAAAATGGGGGTCACACCCACTGATGGCTAAGTCACATGGTCAACGTGAAGCATGCTTTACCTTTACAAACAGATCTATGAAGAATGAATGGGAAGAGATCAGTAACTACAATTACAAATATTTTGGCAGGAGCACTGAGGGAGAAACCATTTTTAATAAAAATATGGATGGCTCAGGTATGTCAGACGTGAGGATGATAAAGAGCAGAAAGTCTTGGATCAGAGAAATATTGACAATATGATGAGGTAGTAGTCAGCAGGGCGCTGCATACTTTATTTTCAATGGTATATCGGCAACCTACTGTATTGACGCTAGTATATTTACACACTTGGACACAGCTTGTAAAGTAAGACATGTTCTCTTAACGCGGTTCCATATTGCAAGGTGAAAAGAAAAAAAAGGGAGATGAGAGGTCTCGTTATTATTCTTCTGGCTGATCATTTTGGGCCACTACAAAATTCTAGTTGTAAAGATTTTCTGCAAAAGTATTAATTTATACTGCACTTTTATTGAAACAAGCACAAAAGGATTTTATCAGTGAGAAAATCAAATAAAGTTATTCTGATATACAGGATACAAGTTTCTGATTAGAGGGATTTAGAATATGTCACTTAATAGCGTACAGATTCTCCCAAATCTAAGTAAAAGCATGCTTTTAGCATGGTTTCAGTCAGAATTGGCCCCTGCTGTATTGCACAACAGTAAAATAACTCAAGTTATATTGTCACCTTCTACAGTGGAGCTCGTTTACTGGACAGCGGCTAGTTCAAATTGGGATTATTTGGGTGCCAGAGTAGTTCGGCACCCTCCATCACATGGCCAATCAGGCTGCTGTAAAAATTAAATAAAAAAATAAAAAGGCATGCTGGCCGCTGGATCAGTGCTAGCCATTGATATCGCAAGCATGGCGGCAACTCTACCCTACTGCAATGTCAGGGATTCCTTTGATCACAGTATCATATTGTTGTGACAGCGCCACAATTTATCACATCACATAAAATCCTTCAGTAGTATAAGCATTCACCTCCAACGCATTCACTCGCACACTGTGGGACTGGACTACAGTTTTACTCACACCCAGCGTAATGGACATGTAGCTAAACACAGGGAAAAGGGAGCATGAGATCTCTTTCTCCCACCAGAGATCACACCTTGTTCTGACACACTTTTGGGTTTGCTGTTACCCTTTGGAGCATGCTGACACTTTGTTTCTTGCATAGCTATTCAAGTGTGCACGCTTGGGCATCTCAAGCTCTCCTCACATATGCCTGCCTGCCTCCTGGCCCGGTGGGAAGGGTGTTACTCTTCACTGGCCACTGAGTCAACATGAGGTCAAGATGAAGTGTTTCAACGTGTCTACTGTACTCCTGCAGGGAAGCCTGCGCAGGCAACAACCTCCAGCTGGGTTAAAAATAAACCCAGTGTGAAGCAGAGCTGCTCCCGCTCTGCACCTGCCATTTACCTCCGTTTGGTTGAAGCTCTATAAATGCAGGCACAGCTATTAAAAGACGGGAGGTGTCTAAAATGGCGAGAGCAGATGCTGGGCACCTTGCTCCCTGTGTGTGGGATGACTCGGCCACAGGCTTAAAGGGACCCAAAATAGAGTGGTTGACATATGGGCTTCTGATTGTTTGAACATGGAATCTCCTGGACTTCTGCCACTTGGCATAAATCCTTTTATACCGCCACACCAAACCCGCCGATCATCTTTCACCTAGCTCGAATCAGGTCATCTATTTGCAAGCCAAGAGGCAATTTCCAAGGGCTTAAACAATGACCAAATTCGGGGTTCAATGGGTTGCATCAACAGCACCGACACAAACCGTGTCAGGAGAGGAGGGACTCTAGTGTGCGACAGTGGTGTGTCCCACTGGTGGGAGTGAGATACACAGGCATGCTCTGCTAGCAACAGCAGCATTGAACAGCACATTAAAGATAGGAGGTCAAGCCTGGCTTCCCCACAGCTCCCTTTATTGCTGAGTTACTACAGAATAAGACAACTGACTAATTGTACCTGCCTATGCTAGTTTGGTTAAACACGGAACCAGCAAGTCTTCCAGTCTGAGACAGATCCACAAAGATCACACGGCTTACTGCTCTGGAGAGGTATATCCAAGTACATTTAAACTGATAAGAGTTCACATTTAGGTAACAATTTTAGTTCATTTTTTTTTCCTGGAGGAGAACAAGAGAAAAATGGCCACCAAGGTCACCAGACTTTGAACTGTACACTCACTCTTCCAATAATAAATATATACATGTCCTGGTCAAGATCCAGTCAAAAACACAAGTGTGAGACAAGTGCGTCTGTTCATGGTTGTTGACACCTCAGCTGTCTTCAGAACAAATTTAAGGAACTTTTAAGTTTTATGAAAAAAAGAAACCTCTTTATCTTATTATTCAAGAAACTGGCAACTACTTATTCTGAAGATGCTGAGGGGCAGAAGGTCCTTCTTCATATACAGCATGACCACTGACAATTAACAAAAAAACAAAAAATTATTACTGTACATAGTATTTCTTATATATTTTAAATTAATCTGCATCATTTTTATATTTATACTAATAACCATGTTTTGCATGTGTTCTTTTTTTAATTTAGTGTCCCAGGGCTCCAGGAGGAGGACTGGGACAGGTCAGTCTGTGTCCTGCCCAGCACAGTCAGTGGTGGTGGGGTTGGAGGGTCTCCCTCTCCTGAGTAGCCTCAGGCTTGGTTCAAGTCACTTTCTGTTTTGTTAATGCAGCCCTCCGCTGTGGCCTCCTCGCTGGGGCCAATCAGCCAGCCTCCTGATCAGACCTTGGCCTCCAGCATCTCCAGGAAGAGTTTGTGCATGGGCACCTTGCCCTGCACCTTGATGCTGTAAAAGTGCTGCACAGCCTTGGTGGCCGTCTGCCGCAGCAGAGGCAGGGTCATGAGCAGCTTGCCGGCCCGCCGCGGGTCCTCCTGGTGCTGGCCGCTCTCGTAGTCCTGCAGGGCCTCATGGAGAGAGTCCTGGAGCTTCTGCACTGCCTCCATGTCCTCTATATGCATGGAGTCTAAAGGGACGACACAAGAGAAACAGAGTATGAAGACTGATTGATTTCTTTTAATTTGAACAGAAAAAAGTAACTTATGAAGAATGTAGTTTTCACTTGGAGACACTGGTAATATAACATGAGTGATGTGAAATGGATTTTTCCCAAAACAAAATTAAATCTCATGATGGATCTTTACTGCTCTGTCAGTAGCAGTAAGGTGAGGAACACATTATCAGTATAACTCACAACCTGACAAGATAAAGAATAGATCATAAAAAAGAAAAAAACATCTGCTTTATTGTATTTATTTATATATTTATTCTTTGCTGGACTGGGTGGGATATTCATATGGCCCTTGACCAGCCCGACTGAAAATCAATGTTATCCTCCAGCAACAATGGCATGAATAGCACCCAATCTCGGCTGAGTGAGTACACATTAAACACCTCGCTGTTCCAAAAGGACAGATTGTTTTCGAACCAAAAAAAAAGAAACACAAAGAAAAAAAAGGGCTCCATTAGAGGATTGGACGCCATGAACACGCCTGAGATGAATACAACACTTCCTTTCAATTAATTTACTTCCTGCTCCCTCAAAGGAGTTTTCTGGCCATCAGAGTCGAGGGGAAACAAATACTAATGGGTTTATTTTTACGGCTAGATGCAACAACAAAACCAGTTATCTACATAAAGCAGTTAAAAAACTACAAATATATACGTATATACAGTATAATATATAAAAACAATTGTCTGTATTCAAAAAAGGTCTTGGTTACTATATTGTACTGTGAACAACAGAAACGGTGACTCTCTCTGCTTCAGTCAGCACAAATAGCTCCCACCTCCTGGCCACTTTTAGAGCAGTGTACAGTTTCAGTCTGGCTTCTCTCCGGTGTTCTGCGCTCCTATAACGTTTCGCTACACTGCCACCGTTTCTTTACTGATCGTACTGTTCAACATGTTACAGCACTTCCCTCTCAATCTGGCCTTTCCCTCTGCCTGTGTCTCCATCTCCCCTCTCAGGGACAGTCCGGGGTCGCGCTTTCTCTCACTGGTTAACGGGCGTCTGGCTCTCCGGAGGCGGCGTGTCATTGGCTGCCTGACTCGTCTCACCTTGGCGGTGCATATTTTACCACTCGGGACAATAAAAGGCAAAAACAGATTTCAGACTTCGCCCCAAATTCATTGACTGGAACAACTGTATTCCCAAGACCTTGAGACATTTCTCACCCTGACGGTTTTCAAATCCACACTGGTAAAATTAAGTAGGTCGTTTTGTAAAGTGAATGTGCGAGGGGAGGGAGGGGAGAGGGGGAGGACGGAAGAACAAAAGGAAGAAAAAGGGAGAAAAAAAAATATCTGATGAGAATGTGGTGTGACATAATTATCTCTTGTTCTTTTCACAGAGGCTGGATTCACGACCTAACAAGTTGCATTTTTACTAATCACGCGGATATTTTGTTCTATTTTTCACACTGGCAAACACACACACGTTTTAGCAATAAAACCTGATTTGAACCGAACTATAATTAAATGTTTTGCAGCGAGGTGGAAAAAAATGGGAGAAAATAAAAAGGAGAGATAGAGACATCTACAACAGATGGGAAGAAAAAGAGGGCAGGAGACAGCGAGCACACAGCCTGTAGTCCTTGGAGGAGGGGTAGACTTAAAAAAACAACTTTGAGGAAACAATTTCCTCGCAATCCATCAGTGAGCCCACGTCGATCCGATTGATAAACTGCTAATTACAAAATCAATCGCTATGAATTTTCACAGCTGTCAGACAGAGGGGCTCCCGGGAGAGTGATCTCCCAGAGACCTTGTTCTAACATTCCGGACAACCCTCCTCCTCTTCCCTACTCGACCCCCATCTCTCCTCTCTCCCACACCCCACCTCCCTACCAAAGCTCTGTTGTCTGAAAGCAAAGGCCGACCATCAGCATTTTTCATTTTTTAGCCCCGGACAAAACAAGGCAAAGAGGCCCAGTGTGACCCAGGCGTGCATTGATCAGAGTGGGGACAGGTCCTGCCTCCTCAAAAGGAGCTTGTCAATAGCGGCGTGCCGTCTTGGTATCGGAACAAACGAGGCCTATCACTCCCTGATACTCATTCCATTCGACTTAACACATTTTATTGACAGCCCCTGTGCTCCTAATGAAATGCTAAATTTATCTCCCGTGGCTGCCGTGCCCTGCGGCTACTGTTATGGAGATAGAGAAAGAGAGGGGGAGAGGGAGCGCTGGAGAAATACCACAACATGGAAGGTGTTCAATTAATATGAGCTCACTCCTCCATTCCTCTTTCCCGTACTGCCACCCTTATCTTCTCTCTTTATCTCTCCATCTCACGCTCCAAACTAAAGGTTATACCGAAAAACTCCTTGAAAACTGAGAAATGTAATTTCTCGAACTGTGTAAGCCACCTGCTCACTGTTTATGGATTTTATATTGTCAGTGTGCTTTATTCAGACATCCAGTCAGAAAGAAGTGAATTCGGAGTGACTTAAAAAATAGGTAGGTAATAATGTTGCAGTGTATTTTTCTTATATTGTATGCATTTTTTATTTGTAAGATAGATTCAGTGGATACAAATGGTAAAGGCTTTACATATCATTATTCTAAAGTGCACTTAAATTTCGGCCTGCATTTATTGTGAAATATAAAAAACTAAATGTAATTTTTCAGAAGGTATTTCTTTAATTTCACCCAGTAAAATGCTAAACTATATTACAATAATTGTTCGGCATTAGAAAAAAAGCTGAATGGAATTCATAAGATGTTTTTAAAAGAAAAATAAATAACAGTGGAATGAAACAATCAGGCTAATTTCAAGTCAAAAAAACTTGGATATATTTATTCCAAAACCAATGACTACTTTTGGACAGATTTGTTCCCCTGAAGTCACGCTAAATTATAAATAGGATCATGAGTATTGTTAAAATCAATGATTTACATACAGTTTATGATTGATCAGAGCCTTCGCTTATTTAAAGCACATCTTGTTTGTTTTATTTGCACAATTATATTATTATTATTATTATTATTATTATTATTATTATTATTATTATTATTATTATTATTATTATTATTATTATTATGGAAAACTAAAAAAGGGTTTT